>NC_053433.1:92494633-92536299 GCF_007990345.1 Gossypium hirsutum | reverse complement strand
AAAATTTTGGAATACTTTGGGTGTTTCAGATTTTTCTTTGAGTAGATAGACCCAACAGACCCTAGTATGATCATCAATGAATGTTATAAACCATCTAGCCCCTGTAATATTTTTCACTCGGCTGACTCCCCATAGGTCACTATGGATTAACGAAAAAGGTTGGGACTGAATATGTGGTTTTAATGGGTATGGCACACGGGTATGTTTAGATAATTGGCAAATTTCACACTTCAAGGAATTAATACTTTTATTTCGAAATAACAGCGGAAGATGTTTTTTCAAATACACAAAGTTTGGATGTCCTAACCTACGGTGCCATAACATAATAGTGTCCTCTTTTGCAGTGGATAGAGCCAATCCCCCTTGTGTACTGTTTTTATTCCAAATATATAGTCCATCATCAACTTTAGCAGTGCCAATCATCCTCCCCGATTTCTGTTCCTGTATCACACAACCAATTGCAGAAAATTCAGCAAGAACTTTTTCATCCTTAGTAAGTTTACTAATTGAAAGTAAATTACAGGACAAGTTTGGAACATGTAGGACTTTATCGAGAGAAAAATTCTCTGTCATTTGCACTTCTCCTATTCCAGCCACAGGTGAGTAAGAACCGTCAACTATGCGGATTCGGGATTTGTTATGACAAGGAGTGTAGGTGTGAAACAACGTGGAGTCACCTGTCATGTGATCAGAGGCGCCCGAATCGAGTATCCAAGGAGATTGATTATTAGATTCAAAAGCAATGTTGAGAGAAGTACCTTGAGTTGCTAGAGATCCATGAGTAGTGGGAGTACCAAGTATCTTATGGAGAGTCTCAAGCTGTGTTTTGGTTAAGCGAACATCAAGAACATCATCAGCAGTAGTGGAGGATAACATGGCAGTCTTATTATCCTTCTGTTTTTTTTAGGATAGCCATGGAGTTTGAAGCATTTTTCTTTTGTATGACCAACACGATTGCAATGACTACACCATGGTCTTGTTGATCCAGAATCATTTCCAGCACGTTTTTGTGGCTGTGGACCTTTGGAGATGAGAGTAGAGGTTTCAGTAGGACGATTAGAAATTGGAGTCATAGGTTTAGGTTCCTTTGAATCTCCCATCATGACAAGACGACGCTTTTCTTCTCTTCTAACTTCTGCAAATGCTTCACCGATCGTTGGAAGAGGTGATCTACCCAGAATTCGGCCACGGACCTCATCTAACTCACGGTTCAGTCCTGCTAAAAACTCATAAAGACGTTCATTGTTGAGATGGACCATAAACCTGTTGTGTTCTAAGCCTTCACCCCAATCTGCCTCATAATACATATCCAGTTCTTGCCACAAAATTTTCAAATTGTTATAGTAGTGAGTTACCTCGAGTGTTCCTTGTCGGATGTCCTTTAACTTAAGCTTGATTTCAAATACTTGGGAGGCGTTTCCAAGATCTGAGTAGTTTTCTTTGACTGCATCCCACATGTCTTTTGCAGTTTTGAAAAAAGATAGGTGCGGCTTATATGGCCTTCCATCGAATTGATTAGCCAAGCCATTACAATTGAATTGTTGAGTTCCCAAGTGGTATAAGTAGGATCAGCCATGGTTGGTCATGGGATTTCTCCATTGATGTACCCTAATTTGCCACGACCACGAATCACCATAAAAACCGATTGAGACCATTGCAAGAAGTTCTTCCCATTTAGCCGATGATTGGTGATTATAAGGGAGGAATTAATTTCACCTTGAGTGATTCCCTGATTGATATTCTGAGTTATTTGTGATGTCTCAGTTTCAGAGAAATTCTCATTGATATCACCCATTGGAGGACTAAACCACAGAAATTTTTAGTAAGGGAATTTAGAGAAAAAAATAGGATCGAATGAATCCTATAGCCCTGATGCCATGTAAAAACACTCAGAGGAAAAATTCTGTTATATTGCTACTGCTTTAGTTTACAGCTTTATAAAGAGAAAAATAATCATTTTAAAGGAAATAAATCCTAATCCCTAAGAATCAGTAATTGATATCCTAATTTCCTAAGAATCAGTAACTGAGATTAGTTTCTATTTACAAGAGATCACAACAGATTTCTATCCTTAATTATAGGGATTCCAACAGGTTCAATAGATAATTAAGGCTTAAAACGAAAAGGTACATATATGAAATGAGCTACGTTATTGAGAATATGGAATGGAAAATGTAATATGTATAATTGAAAGGAAAAATGTAACAAATGGATCATATGATGGATGATTTATATATTGAAATCCTTTACATGATATGTGCCATGTCTCATTGGTTGATATGTTCTTAAATGTATCTACTAACTATGTGAAGTGTTGTGGATAGTAAAAAAGAATATCCATATGATCTAAGAAACAATGTTTAATGGTTTAATCGTTTTGTGTTCGGTAAGTTTAAGTTTCTGTTATACGAGCTTATTAAGCACTAGTTGCTTATGCAATTGTTTTTCTCTTCCTTGTAGGTCATCGAAAAGCTTGATCGGTTGGAATCTTGTTGAAGCACCATCATACTATCCATTCGTCATATTGGTAGTTTTGGTTATTTTGGTTAACAATTACAAATGGCATGTAATAGGAGTTTATTTTATGCTATTTACCAATGTGACTGATTTAAGTTTATTTACTTATATGCCTTGATGTTGGCTTATAAATGTATATGTAAGTATGGGTTTTAGTCTCTTGTGAATGCCTTGTGATTTAGATGGCTTTTGGTTCATTGAAGTGTGAATGAATTGGTTAAATGGTAGATATGTGATATAAGTTTAAAACATGAATTTATGGTATTAAGTTTGAGTTGATTTGGATGTTAACTTGTGTACCAATGAAGGTACACTGGATAGATATTTAGATTAAATGATATAGGTGTGTTTTAGCATGTAATAGGGCCTGAATGTTGATTTGATAACTTGGTTTGTTTTTAGTTTGTGCCAAGCTTGTGTCATAATGTCCTTAGTTGATGAATTGCAAATGAAATTGAAAATATATGGTATGTGACATTTATGTATGCTCATATGAAAATAGGTAAAATATGGTTGAATGATATGCTTTGAAACAATTATTTAGTATATAAGATTTTTGCTTAATGAATGAACTTAAAATGTTGAATTGAGTCAAGTTGATGTGTTAAATTGTGGTGTCAATTGAAGGTATACTAGTTAGGCACCTAAGTTGGTTGATTTTGGTATGTTGTAAAGTGTTTTGGTCATGTGAAAATGATTGGAAATAGTATGGTTTGTTGTGCAAGAAAATGTTAATGTTTCGGCTAGTTTTAGGGGCAAATTATGCTGCATACGGCCTGAGACATAAGTTGTCAAACGGCCGTGTGTCATGCACTACCACCCCACACGGTCGTGTGTTTCAAGTGAATATGCTAACGGTCAAAGACACGGCCTGTGACACAGTCTGTGACATTGTCGTGTAACTCAACATCGAATGCATACATGGTCTGGCACACAGCCTACGACATGAAATGTGACCCTATTTCGAACACCCATATAGGCGAACACACAGGCTGAGACACGACCGTGTGTCCAAACTTTGAATGTCCACACGGTCTGGGCTATGTCACACGGCCGTGTGACCCCTGTTTTCAAGTTTTTTTTCCAAAAGTTTTTGTTTTGTTTCAAATTGATCCTTGATTGTTCTCAAGTTATTTTTAGGGCCCCGAAGTCTCGGTTTAAGGCTTGTAAGATTATTTTTACTATGATTATATTACGTTGCATAATTTTTTGTATTGAAGTTAAATGTTTTGATTTGTACGATAATGTCTCGTAACCTTAATCCGGCAACGAAGATGGGTGAGAGGTGTTATAACAAATCTACCATATTTCCTTATTCCCACAGTTAAAAAATATAGTCATAAATCACCTACTCAAATGCTATATCTACTTGGATCACTCCCTTGGAAATTTCCACACCACTCACACCGCAATGCTAACTGTCTACGAAGATTTAAAAAGAGTGCGTGAGCTTAAACAAGCTCAGTGAATGTCAGAATAACCACAAGCATACAAAACATCAAAGTTTAAGTAAGAGCATACTACAGCACATTCACAATAGTATTCTAATCGAGTCACAATCACGTGTTCGTGCTTCATTAATTCATAAAACTAGCATATACTCTCACATGTAATGACACCTAACTCATATATATATAATTCATTTTACGATAATTCATCAAGACAAAACAATGTATTCATGCTTTAATGACCTACAAGTCTAACTTATATATTCGCATGCAATTTACACACAACATTTTCATGTATTAATCAATTAATGATATTTTGGCAACTTAGAAACATGAAACATAAAAGTGTGCTATATCACCACACATTACCTGCTACATTAGTATCACATTCCACAATTCAACACATACGTACTTACCATTTTCTACACATTTCACTGCATTTTTATATCACTAACACCACATCACCATTATCATTCGACATGTTTCATATGCCCACAACTAACACATTCACAAGAGCTATTGCAATATATATTACATGTCACATTATCACAACTTGAGACTCAATCCATAACACACAATCACATACTATGAACTAAATAAGGGGTATAAGAAAGCTTAAACTCAGAACTTAGAATAGCGGTTTATGCTATTCCTAAGCTCCTTGTTAATGCTATGAATCATGTCTACAAGTAGTGATACCTAGCACTCACTGTTCTTGCTTCCGCCTAATTGCCGAAAGCTTAAACTAGTTTTTCCTTTCCTTTCACCTTGCTTGTCGAAGGCTCCAAAAGTTCTGCATCTTCACCAAAATGAACCACACAAAAAACATAATTCAATTGCAACTATAAACACACCCAAACAAATAGAAACTGAGGTTTAATGCTAGTTCTTCTAGGAACTAAAATTTTCGACTAACAAACTTGAAACCCAAATATATTAATCTCTATCTTTCCCATTGCCTAAAATAAATTCCAATCATCCAATTACTCATTTAAAAATAATTCTCAACCCTCAAACCACTCTAAATTACCCAAAAACTTGGTTTTAAAATTTTGACGTACAATGACCCTTTTTCATGAAAACTCAATAAAACCTTAGAATTCTTTAACAAAACTTTAGGGAAAGTTTGGAAACCTTCTAATCACATAAAAATAAGTTGAAAAATACTTTGAAACATCATTTTCATTCAAAATCTTGATTTTCACCATTAACGACCCAAAATTTCGGCATTGATTCAAAACTATTGATTCAATAGATAAAAACTCAACTTAAAAGGCTAGATATCATAAAAACTAATAGGAAAATGAATCATTACCTTCAATGAGAGAAAAATGAACGTTTGATAGGAGATTAAAAAAACCCACAAGTTAATCAATAGTAAAATCGACAATGTTCTTAATGCTCTTTTTGTAATTCTAGAGAGGTTTAATGTTTAGAAGATGATAGAAAATAAGAGATTGGAGTAATCAAGACCAAAAATTGAAGGATCAAATTTTGAAGTTTTCTTCTCTAATAGATTGTAGAAAAAAAAGAGATGAAGGGTTTTTTTTCTCTTTTTTTTATTCACATAAAAAGTAGGGTGAAAGGGGGATAAATGTATTGGTTTTAAAACTTGGTATAATTGTGTTAAAGCTACTATTAAATTAAACCCTTTTACAAAACAATCCTCTTTTTAAAATTGGAAGTCTTTTTCTCACTATTTGTAACACCTCTCACCCGTATTCAATGCCGGAATAGGGTTACGGAGCATTACCGAATTTATAAAACATTTTAACAATCAATTCACATGTAATTTCACATTTCATGCAAACATTATTCAAACTCAAGCACAATGTCCCTATAACGAGCCAACAAGGCCCTAAACATGCTTTAGGAGTGGTTTAGGACTAAATCGATAACCTAGGAAACTTTCACGAAACCTTGAATTTTTTTCTGAAAACAGGGGACACACGCCCGTGTGGCCCGCCCATGTGTCCCATACGGCCAAAAGACATGCCCGTGTCACAGGCCGTGTGGACATTCGAAATGGGATCACATGGTTGTGTCCCAGCCCGTGTCCGACCCCGTGTAACTCTCTGACTTGGGTCACACGGCCAACACACATGCCCGTATGGCTATCCCGTGTGCCCTAAAATTGGCCATACACGCCCGTGTGACAGGCCGTGCCAAACCTATAGGGTATATTGACTTATGCCATACGGCCAAGTCACACGCCCGTGTGTGAGGCCATGTGGAGCATATTGGCTTGATTTCAACTTCAACACGAGGGGGCACACTGCCGTGTAACATGACCGTGTGTCGTACATGACTAAGTCACACGCCCGTGTCTCCATCCGTGTGGACAAAAATAGGCTATTTACCCAGCCAATTTGCCGCCCAAACTTAGGCATACCTACACAACTCATATGGCACAAAACATAACATCAATAGACATACAATTTAATTCCAAATCAAGCATAATTTATACCATTTCCAACACCAACCAATACAAAACATAAATACCACATTATGCCGTCTAACTTCATACCAATACCCAAAATCTCAAATCATCAATATGGATACATTCAAACATGCATTATTTCATCTAATATCACAAACATGTCATTCCTCAAACATAGACTATTTCATACTCCAAATACTAATTCAAAAACTACCTATCACAATTAGCATTTGTAGTACAATTACCAAACTCAAAACAAAGGTCATTTGCATACTTTTATACATCATCAAAATTACCAATATAAGCCAACTCATATGGCTAAATAACTACAATCCACAACATAAACATTTACAAGCCAATTCAAATGGCCAAAATCATCATCAACTTATAACCAAAATGACCAAAATCCAATACATGCCATATAACCAAAACACAAGCTCATAAGTACCAAATTGATAGCTTGATAGTGTGAAACTGTCTCCGAAGATCCCCGAGTGCGAGCTAGCTTTAAAGTCACTATAAAACATAGAAAATTAAACAAAGTAAGCTATATAGCTTAGTAAGCTCGTATGACAATAATAAGCAAATATCACCATTCATTTATCAATTTTAATTAAATGACATAATATGCACCAATGTTTTAATTCCAAGCTTGATCATGAACTCAAAACTTCCATTGATTTAATGCTCATATAGGTTTCAGTACATACTTGTATTGTTACTTATCTATTTTTACCAATTCATATCTTCAATTTACCCGTTTAACCACTTGGAATAGAAGTCAGATACTCAAGAGTCTAGCACACAAAGCACATATACCATGCTCGAAGCCAAATCAAGGTAGCTTATGTAACACCCCTAACCCGTATTCATCGCTGGATTAGGGTTACAAGGCATTATCGACCAAAACACAACTCAAAACAGTTTTTCAATTTAAATTATGCACAAAATTATATTAACTCAATCACAAAAATTTTTAAACTCGAATAGTAACCAGCAACCCAATCATATAAATCACATTCGCACATATGGATCACTTAACCAACTAAAAACCAAACATGCTTTAAAATTTAAACATATCAATATTATTTATTTAATAACCTATTCAACCTAACTAATATACATTATATCATAATACATATACTTTATAACTCCAATAGCTGAACCTTATGACCAAAGATCTGGCAATCGAACTCCAAAATAATCATCAAACATGTTTCCTTTCATATACACAGCATACATCAATCCATCCTTTTGTAAACATCTAATTCATTAGTTAATTACCAAACATACCAACCTATGTACTTATGCACATTCACTCATTAAGTCGAAACAATACATATCATTTATCTTATTAATCTTATTAAATATCCATACATGAAACATTAGCAAACATTACCAATTAGTCGAATAATATCGTGTTCATTACCAATTCATATGCATTTTACTATAATATTATTAATCATATTCGGTCACAAATAGGAAAATCATATTACACCCAACTCACATGCTCAATAATCGATCCAAAATTTCCTGTACCTAGCTATTCATCACTTCATCTATTCGGCTATCAAATTACCTATAAAATTTATACCCATTTCATTAAAATAAAATTTTCCCTTTTGAGCACAATTGACAATTCAAACATACGTATTTTGCATGCAAATTATCATGTTTAAAACTCATATGTCCAACCATTCAAATAGAAACATACTCGGTCATCAAATCTAATCTCAATAGGTCACACCATTATCAAAATCACATGCTTATCAAAATGAACCAATTACCAAAGCCAAATTTACTACCACATATATAGCACATTTCGTAATCAATCATTGAACCAGCAACTTGACCTTTAATTACCGAACCACAATCAAACAAGTCATAGGTATATATATTTATTTTACCCATCACTAGCTGAATATAATTGCACATCATTTACCACTTTCAAGCCTTTTCATAAGACAAAATTATACATCATAAATAAGTCAATAATAAGCCATAACTGAAACACATCCGTCAACCATATTTACTTCACTTAAGCCGAATCATATCATACTTATCATTTCTCATTGCCGAATCATATAACCAAACACCACGAACATATATACCATGAAACATACTTCCAAAATAAGCTTAAGGCATGACCGAATACACACAAGCATTAACATTATGATCAAGCCATTTTTCGCATGGCTATATATATATACAAATTCAAAACCAAACATATCAAAACTAGCTTATACATGCCATATGTCATATTTATATATTTCCAAAAGTACCAAATATTGGTCGATAGTGTGACGATGCTCCTTGATGATCCTCGAACTCGAAGCTAGCTTTATATATCTATAAAACAGAGAAGGAATGCACAAAGTAAGCTTTTAAAGCTTAGTAAGCCATAAGCAAATAAATCATCACATAAACATATATATTTCAATTCGAATAGGCCAATTATAGCTAATCTCTTACACATATACATTCAACTAGCTCATATAACTTCATATTACCACATTAAATATTACAAATACCTTAATTCTTCATGAATATATATAAACTTTACACATACCTAATTCATTTAACTCACATTCACATTCGATTTTACTTTGACATTTCCCGTTGAACCGTTCAAAATTGACAAGGATACTGGGATAACACAAATAGCTCATACAATGCCATATCCCAGATATGGTCTTACATGTTATCATATATCGATGCCACTGTCCCGGACAAGGTCTTACACGAGTCATATACGATGCCAATGTCCCAGAAATGGTCTTACACATTTTATCACTTTGATGCCAATGTCCCAGACTTGGTCTTACACGAATTCACACATTAGAAGTCCAAATGCTATGACACCAGTATCTTGTACAATTACTAAGGTTCGTTTGGAGCTTATGACTTCATCATTCAATCAACTCAAGCTTGAAACAAATCATCAAATACCCAATTTAATTCGGCAATATGAATATAAATGCTAATCAATTCGACAATATATATAAACATATACAATTGAATTCAAAAATATTTATTTACTTATGAACTTACATTGTACGGAAACGAACAGACTGGAATGACTATTCGATAACTTTTGACTTCCCCCGATCCAAATCTGATTCCTTCCTTTCTTGATCTAAATTAATACAAATTTGACTTATTTAATGCCATATTCATTCAATTCAATCCACAAACACATAAATGGGCATTTTGTACTTTAACCCCTAACATTTACATTTTTCTCAATTTAGTCCCTATTTCAAAATAACACAAAATACTCAAAATTTTAATAAACACTATTTAGGCTGAATTCTCGCTAGGTCCCTAGCAGCCCATTAGTTTCATTTATTTCATATTTTAACCCCTAAATTTTCAAATTTTTCAATTTAATCCTAAATAAGCATTTTTATCAAAAAATCACTTAATTAAACATAATAATCTATCAACAAATATTTATTTTTCATAATCAAACCGCAAAACATCAAGCTATCAACAATGGCAAATCAAAAATACATCAACAAATTCAAAAATTCAAGCATGGGCTAGCTACTATTCGAAGCAGCGATCTCAAAAACATAAAAATTGTCAAAAATCGAACAAAATCCATACCTCAATTTGAGCTTCAAAGTGTCGAATTTTAAAAGCTTTGAGATGGTTCTTTTTTTCTTCAATATTCGACCAAAAGATGAACATGCATGGCCATTTCATTTTTTGTTTTATTTTATTATCATTTTTTTAACATAAGTACCATATCAACCTTAATATTTAAATTACAAAACACATAATGGTTGTCCATTACCGTCCATTAGCTTTAATAGTGACCTAATTTCACTTTAAGGGCTTAACAATTAAATAACCATAGCAAATTAGTACTTTAATAAATAGAATGCCACTTTTACATTTTACGCGATTAAGTCCTTTTTATCCAATTAAACATACAAACGGTAAAATTAAATCACGAAAATTTCACACATATCAAATAACATGACGTAAACACTAAAAATAATATAAAAATAATTTTACAACCTCGAATTTATGGTTCCAAAACCACTGTTTCGATTTAGCTAAAACCGGGCTGTTACAGCTTAGCTTATAACCGAAATACTGATATCATGGACCAAAGCCAAATCAGCCGACATTCATGGCTCGAAGCCAACTCAATGTATCTCCTAGTGACATGTCACTAGTATCCTAATTTGTTCTTCAGGTTTAACCGGGATTTTCAATGTCGAATCTTCGTCGAACGAATCCATAAGATCTTAAATCAAAATTTATGCAATATCAAATCATTTAAACATGGTTATAATAAAGCTTATTGCATACGAACTTACCTCGGATGTGAAAACGACGAAATAGGTCGATTAGTCGATAACTTTAGTTTTCCCCCAATCAAGATCTGAATTTTGTTTTTCTTGATCTAAATATATTCAAAATTAACTTATTTAATAATCTCTCTATTTACTTTAATCCAAAACACACTTTTAAGCACATTTACACATTTTCCCCTAATGTTTCACCACTTTTACAATTTAGTCCCTAGGCTCGTAAAACAAAATTCATGAAATTTAATCACAATCCATACTAGCCGAATTACTATTATACCGCTATCAGCCCATATTTTTCATTTATTTCACATTTTAACCACTAAATTTACACATTTCATAATTTAGCCCCTAATTTGCATTTTCACTAAAAATCACTTAACAAAACTTGTACATATATCAACAAGCATTCATAATCTATCAAGAAACTTCAAAAATCATGCTTAATCATCAAGGGCATCATTCAAAATCTTTAATAGTTTTGCAAATTAGTCCCTGGGCTATCTAGACCTAATTGCAACGATCTTAAAAACGTAGAAATCATTAAAAACGGGACAAAAACTGACTTACAATTGAGCTAGGAGATGACCGAATGCTTCAAGCCCTAAAAATGGCTTTCTTATTTGCTAAAAATTGGCTAGGAAGATGATAGCCTTCAAAATTTTTTATTTTGTTTTATTTATTATACTTAAATAACCAAATTACAATATTAACCTTTAATATAAACCATTAAAATTCATTTATGCTTGTCCATCTTTGTCCACTAACACTAAAAATGGTTTATTTACAAAAAAGGACCTCTATTTAAAGTTTCATAGCTATTAGACACCTTTAGCTAATAGAACATCACTTCTGCATTTTACGCGATTTAGTCCTTTTTACCGAATTAAGCATTCAAATGATAAAATTTCTTAACGAAAATTTCACACAATCATATTTTCATACTGTAGAAATTAAAATAATAATAAAATAAATATTTCAACTTCAGATTTGTGGTCCCAAAACCACTGTTTCAATTTGATTAAAAACGGGCTGTTACACTATTTTCACAAATTGATTTAGTTTTCAAAAAGCCATAGATGAAGATATTTCTGGTTTACCATGCTTTAAATTTCCCAACACATTTTGAGCTATTATTCCAAAATTACTCTTTAAAATTCTAGACCTAATTTCGGATATGAAAACTTTGTATAATTTCCTCAAATGGTTTTTGCACGCAAAGAAAAATTGAAGCAAATGTTGCTCACTGGTTATCTAATGTTTAACTGATATTAGGCGATATTACATTGTTGAATCGTAATACAGAAAGAAAACTTATATTAGTAGATGAACCTAGACATGTCCTTATTCTAATCAGAAATAAGTAAAACAATTAAAAGACTAATATGTCATCTATCAAGTCCAATTTGGGATATTCTTTGTCTTGGGCATCGGAACGGATGAATCGCAGAAGATAGAGACATAGATGTGAATGACTGGACTAGCAGTACATTAGATTGGACCTAAGAAGAATAGTTCCTAAATTCGTTTATGGATTTATTCACTGTGACTTTCATGGTGTGGCATACCTAAATCATGAGTGAATGATGGACTATACATGCGTGACTCATAAACTTTAATGCAAGTAAAAGTTTGAGTTTGAACAGACAAGGAACCAAAAGTTGGTGTGTTGGGTGTACGACTTCTTGTAACACCCCTTACCCGTGTCCGACACCGAAATAGGGTTCGAGGCATTACCAGAATTAAACGTACACAAACATGAAAAACCAGACCGCAAAATTTCATTCATATTCAAAAGTATTCAAACACATCGGTTCATTCTTTATTTGGGAGTACGAAGCCCAAAACATGCATTAAAAGCGGTTTGGGGCTAAACTGAGAACTTTGGAAAGTTTGGAAAAACTTAGAAGATTTTCCATGAAACAAGGTCACACGTCCATGGGGACACAGGGACACGCCCATGTCCCTTGACACGCCCATGTCCTTAGGCTGTGTAACTCTATCTTTATGATGTAAGCAAAACAAATTGAACCACACGGCCAAGCCACACGCTCGTGTACTAGGCCGTGTGACGAATTAAATTCTTGCAAAAATGCTACAGACTTCATACGCCCTGGATACATACCTATGTCTCCAGGCCGTGTCATCCACACGGCTGAGACACACGGCCATGTCTTTGCCCGTTTGACCAATATTTAGGCCATTTTCCAAGCCTTTTGTTATCCTTAATCCCTTACACATTTATACACATCAAATACACATAACATAACATCAATTTAATGATTAAGCATCTTTCCTTAAGACACATTCTTAGCATTAGCATGTCGTCATTCATATGTACCACATACTCATGTGATACCAAGTCTAGGCACAACAATTCATATTCATTGGCCTTGCCATTGTGTTACCACTTTTACCATTAATTCATAATTTTCAACTTATCAATTAATCCTAACTTAATCATCAAGCACTCATGTTCAATCATCATCATCTTATTACCATATCACATGATTACTTCTTAGCTATGACCATTTCGATTGGTCATAAAGCATTCATCAGGCACATATGTCATAAAACTAACCATTCATAGCAAATAAGCATGACAACTTCATCACATCACAAAGCATCAGAACATAGCATAGATAGATAGGCTTACAAACCATAATCAATATGAGCCACATCTCATGGCCATATACAATAAATCGGTATAAGCCGATACATTTGGCTAAATCATAAGAACACATATCATAATAACTAAGTCCCTATACATGCCACTCACTCAAAGACATTTAAGGTTTATCAATACCCCAAAGGTGATAGCTTGATAATGTGATGCTACCTCCAACGATCTCCAACCCTGAGCCAACCTGACAACACTAAAAGAAATGGAAATAAGGGAGTAAGCTTTAAAGCTTAGTAAGCCCGTATGAAAATAATAAGCATTTCATGCCATTTCTTTACTTAAATCAATATTGTAATCACAACATAGCCTATATCACAAGCATCTTATGGGTATATCTACATACTTTCCATTCAAAACTCTTATCACACATTTACCTTCCCATGTTGTAGCTTATAAACACATAATTTTGCATCATACCTCATGTTCATCTTTCATTCAAACATAATTCACCACAAGGTCATCATGTATCTTAAACATAATGTAATGTAATCATATTATTAACATAGTGTACAATAAAGTCCTATAATTATAATTCATTCATTCGTATCTCATCAAGGTCTCATAATCATAACCTTCTCATGTGCAACATTACCACATGTTCATCACATATTAAGCTCATTGCTCAGGAGTTTCGAGTATGTACCTGTACCCTTTCAACATGATTATACCTTGTCATTTCTTTGACATAATCTTTGGATTACTCGTTGAAATTCTCTTTGGACTACCTGTTGAACACTTGGAATACTATCGGATACATCGAAAGTTTGCACCTAAGGGCCTTATATGTAGCCAATGCTACTTCATATCTTAAATCACATGTTGCTCGTTTACGAGCTACTCATAGGTCTGCTCATGCAGGCTGTCAGGTATCCGCAACACATGCTGGACTACCTTGCCATCAATAAAATATACGAGACCAATACCTGGACGCCAAAACATGTGTCGCATATATCACGAACTCAGACTACAACTCAATGAGTTCGGATGTCACATATATCATGAACTCAGACCACAACTCAATGGGTTCAGATTACATATTTCCTAGTGACATGTCACTTGTATCCTAAACTATTCCTAAGGTTCAAACGAGACTTTCTTACTTATCATGTCCCTATTGAACTTGCTCGAAGGGTACCTTTTACAGCTCATAAAACTCATCATAGCATAAGTTTTCATTTCATTTTACCTCTTCATAATGTACACAATTCAACAAAAGACCATGTTCCATCAAGTTTCCAATATATACATGATCAATCATTACATAACACATAAAAGATATTTGGATTATCAAATACTTCATGATATATGCCACTATCACGTACACAACATCATAAACATATAATTCAGCTCAATCGAATTAACACACCAATTTAGGTTTCAATCACAAACAACGATAACATTTTCGTAGGAACTTGTCGAATCCTCGTCGAGTACATCCGTATAACCAATTATACGATTTAAGTAATAATAAATGAGTATATCAATTCAAACATAACATTGCATTATTAGTATCACACGAACTTACCTCGAATCCAAGAACGGCTATTTATTTCGTTTCAGTCCATAATCTCGATCTTTCCCGATCTAAGCCCGAATTTTGTTTTTCTTGATATAAAAAATAAAATATAACTTATTTAAAACTCACATTATTCAAATCGGTCCAAAAATTATACTTTGGAAAATTTACAATTTTGCCCCTAAACTTTCTAATAATTACACTTTAACCCTTAGGCTCGTAAAATGAAATATGTACATTTTCTTTGTTACTCAAGCCTAGCCAAACCATTTTTACACTTATTGCAGTCCACATTTCTCTTTTATTTCACTTATCTACTACCCCTTTTAAAACTTTTACAATTT
The DNA here is from genome assembly GCF_007990345.1 of Gossypium hirsutum. NCBI lineage: Eukaryota > Viridiplantae > Streptophyta > Magnoliopsida > Malvales > Malvaceae > Gossypium > Gossypium hirsutum. The sequence goes on along the minus strand of NC_053433.1, from coordinate 92,521,029 downwards.
GGTCCTTTTTAAACATTTTCATGTAAAATCACTTAGTAAAAGATGTTAAACACACATCAATATTTCTTATTCCTCCATTAAACATCAACACACATGCATGTCACACACGGGTCAAATTTTAAACATGAACCCTACTTCAAAATATGGCTAGAAATGGGTAGATCATGTTACAACGACTTCAAAAATGCAAAGAACATAAAAAACGAGGCTTGAATACACTTACTATTAAGCTTGGAAGTTTGAAAACCCTAGCCATGGTGTCTTTCTGGTTCACACGGCCATGGAGAAGAAACGATGGACAATTTTGGCTTTTATTTTGTCTTTTAGTCCATTTAATAACCAAATTACCAAAATACCCTTAATACCTTTCTTTGAAATTTCATCTATCCAAGCCCATTTTTGTCCAAAATTTTAGAACTTGGTCAAATTACCATTTAAGGACCTCTAATTAATGATCCAAATCAATTTCATGCTAAAAGCTTCTAGAACTCATATATTGCGTCTTTTTCAATTTAGTCCCTAATGTCAAATTAGACACTTTATCTATAAAATTTCTTCATGATTTTTTTTCACAAGCATACAAGCATATCATAGATTATCAAACAATCATAACACAATTATTTCTATTTCAGATTTGTGGTCTCAAAACCACTGTTTCGACTAGGCCCTAATTCGGGATGTTACACTTCTGCAGTATGTAGCGTCATTCACAATAATAGAATTCATAGCCCGAGACATGGGTAAATGATATCCTCTCATTCACATCACATGCTTGATGAAAAGTAAACGTGGCCACTGTGTTGGAAAATTAAGTTTAGAAAACGCAACGGAAAATAAATATGAGGAAAAATAAGAGTTTTAAAAAAATTTTAGAAACAAGAACTTGGTCGTGATATCTAAAGTAATAAACACTTAATCAAAATTGTTCCTTTTCGATTTGCCTAGGATGAACACTTTGACCGAGTAGTCTTCTCCGCTATCCTCAAGCTCATACTTGCTGAGTGTGGGTTTGCTTCGAATTAGAAAATTTTCCATAAAATTACCAGTGGGACAATTTATAATTTCTCTAAATTTCTGGATTAGTTGTAAATAAGAAAAATATATCTAGAAATCTTTTGAAATAATTTCTTATAAAACTTTCTCTCTACAACTTTCTCTTGAATTCAAGTTTATGAAAAATAATGACCCAAGACTCATTTTATATAGGAAGAGTTTAGAAAGTTCAACTAAAATCAAACTTAATTAATTTAATATTAAATTAATATAATACTTATCAAGATAAATTTTATATTAAATTTAAGATTAAGTCTATTAAATTAATAGAATATTTATCTATAAGATGAATGTTAAATTAAATCTAATACTAAAATAATCACTTTCATATTAAATTAACAAACTATTGTCAAGATAAGTATCAAATTAAATTTAATATGAAATCTATTAAAATAATGTTATTTTTGAAATAATTAATCTGAAATTAAATTATCCGGTAGAGTCTTAGTAGGAGTGTGATTCTTCCATTGCTCAACCGCTAAAAGATCACCCGCTAACCATCGGAATGCGACCCTCATTGTCGTCGACACTGCCGTTTTCAGTGGTGCCATTGTAGGTGCGACACCTGCACGACACCCCGAGCCAGTTAGATCCGAGCTGAGTGACGACCCAACCAATCCGGTCTTACCACCAGTTGGACCGTCGGCTTGGTTTCACATACCAGACCCAGTTCGACCAGTTTTGGGTCTCATTATCAATTTTTGGTTCTTGATTCCAATGTTCAATCTCAAGTCCAAATTTCAAGTTCAATTTCTCATTTAGCCAATTGTCTGACTTGAAAATTAATTTTTAAAAGTATCATATTTATTTTAATTAATTTGATTAATATAATTTTACTTGATCAAAATTAATTTTCCTAAAAATCACTGAGATTTTCCAAAATTAATTTTTCAAGAAAATTCTTTAATCAAATTCTCTAGTTGAACAATCTCATGACCGCCCAATTTAATTCCACATCGAATAAATCGACTCAATTAAATTATCTACAAAGAAATAGAATTTCCTTTTGATTCAAATGCAGTCCGATCAAGCTTTTGTGGAGCTAGCGTAGAGACCAATAAAAAATATACAACTTTGTTGTAGTAATTGCAATTATGTCTAAAAGCATCGTTCCGATAATTTGCAATTTTCTTAATTATGGAGTCATTCCATAAGAAGTATCATGATTGAAAACTCTTTATTGTGTACTCTTTACGAAAGCAATTTATCCAACTACTTTATCCAATGATCTCATCATGTGTGTGTTACTATTATATGATTCCTTTGAGTTAAATCTGTTTATTTAACACAATTCCATTTTATCTCATTGTCACTATTGTGTCGATCACTATCAATAAGTGACTTTGATAAATGCTCGTTCAAGAACAAGAAACCCGTGACCACGTTCCATATTTATCAGACCACACAATGCCAATGAGAGGATATCGTTAACTCTTTAATCAAGCTATGAATTCTATTGTTGCTAGTAAAGTCATGCCATACAAAAGTCATGTACCCAACATACCGGTTATGAGCTCGACCATATTTAGAGCATAAGCCTCCACTTATATCAAAGCACATGGGTTGCATATGCATGGTCAGTGACTAACTCAGGATTTAAGTAAATCACACCATGAACGTCACAAATGAATTAATTCACAAATGGATTCAAAATTAATTGAACTTGGGTCTAGTCCAATGTATCATTCTTCCAATAAGTACATCTATGTCTCTACCCATGGAGTTAACTACTCCGATATCCAAGGCTAGCCATCTCCCCAATTGGAATTGTAGACTATATCATAATCTTTCTAAGTATTTTAATCAATGCTCACTTTAATTCTTTTATGAGATTTCAGACTCGTTTAGATTATCTACCAATGTAAGTTGTCTTTCTCATAATGTAAATATTCTTATAGTGTAACGTATCATCAGTTTGAACTTAGACAATCAATGAGCTAATATTTGCTTGTCACAATTTTCCTATGTATTCAAAACATGAAATATAAGAACACAAAAGATAGAATACTAAAATGTGAAATTAACTTTGTTTATTTATTCATCATTCAATTACATAGAAAATAGTTACATTTACTACAATATGGACACATTTTCCAACACACAGGTCATTCGTCATTGTGATAAATGACTTGATTACTATTTGATAGTAATTGAATTTTTATGAAAGAAGATGTAATGGTTACCGTGAGATACAATAGGATCACATTAGGAGAACAAATATTATACCAAAGAGATTAAGGATATCCTATGAGGGTAACAAACTTATGAAAATGACTTCGCAATGGTATGTCATTTGGGAGAGCTCAGTTACAATACTATAGTGGAATGACTTCATGACTAAATGAGTTTATAATTAATAGGTGAAAAAATAGAACTTAATTATAAATCATTTCATCTTATCAATTGGACTTAATAGACAGAATATTAGCCTTTCAATCGGTTTGCTCATTTTCAATTAGAATAAGGATATTTTTAGGTTCGTCTACTAATATAATTTGTCTACTAATATAAGTTATCTTTTTGAATTATGATCTAACCATGTAATACAACTTACTATTAGTTAAACATTAGATAACCAGCGATGTAATATTTGCTTCCATTTTGCTTTGTATGTAGAAACCATTAAGGACAATATACAAAGGGTATTAACCTAATTCATGAATATTTTATTAAACCAATCTATTCAAAAAAATATAAGTGCATATAAACGAAAATACTACACTTAGGGAACTAGATCCAACAACTAGCCTTCTTTCAAATTCTTGATTCTTTCTCAAAACCTTAAGTCTATTCATAAGAAAACTTTGTTATTTGAATTTAGTTCGAGTAAAAGCTACGTCTGTAAAGGAATATGAGAAGTAACACCAATTACAATAATCAACTAATGAGGGAACATCCAATCCCCAAGTTCGTAGAGACGATGGTGAAAACAGGAAAGTGCCCACTTCCTAAAGCACATCCTTCTTTTAAATTGTTTGTTCTAACCACACCAAAGGGCGTAGATGAATGTGTTTCAGCCACCATGAAAACACAAACAGCTATGCCACCACGGGTTAACTTACAAGCAATAGTTGAATTAATGCATTGTTAAACAATCCTCCAATTCTTGAATATACTGTTGTCTGTAATTAGAGAATAAAAGCCTTAATCTAAGTTATTACAAGTCAAGGTGAATTAGTCTCAACCAGTGACAACACTTTCATCAATGTGGATGCTACAATAGCTGAATTTTCCTCTCTAGAAAGCCTCAAGGAAACAGAGTTTTTACTACAAACATCCAATAACCTGTGGTAGAACAAGATTAGGCTGAAGAATTAATTTAGAAAGATCATGTTCCTACTAGTGAAGAAGAAGTTATGATTGGTGCCTCTAATACTGATGTTGAGAACACCGAGGAGGTGCCTACTTCCTCTAGAACCATGCAAACTCGGAGGATGTGTTACAACCTTGGTTGAGGAATACAAGTTTGGCACCCTCGTAGCCTAAAATAAAAAATAAAGGGAAAACACCGATTGTAAAAAAAAAGGCAAAAAAATGAAGATTCAAAAAGATAATATAAATGAATCGTTTGATGAGTTAAATACTATCATTGATTCTAATACTGATGAGGACATTCCCTTAAAAAGCATGGTGAAACCTAAGACTAAGCGTCCTAATGTTCCTACTACTTCCAGTTAAAGAAATAAGAAGTTAAGGGAAGTAGGTGTTCCAAATCTTCTTGCTGAAGTAACCTAAGCTACTAGGAAACAAGAAGAAATGATGATGAAGATGAAGATAAAGAAAAAGATGTTTCTAGATGTTGCCTATTCCAAGAGGTATGTCTCTATGATAAAAAAGAGAACATTATAGAAGAACAAAATGTAAAATGGATAAGTTTTATGATCATTGTATAGATGTAATTCTAGAGAATAGTGGATTGACAGGTTCTATAAGCTTTGTAAAGCCTATGTTCGTAATATTGTAATGGAAATTTATGCTAATAAGCTTAGTAGTATCTCTAATAAGAATGAAAAGTTGTATAATAAGATGGTTGTGCATGGAGAGTGGTATAATTTTGGCATTGCAAAGATTAGGAAGGTCCTTAATTGCTACTATCAAAATATGGTGGACTTAGATAAGACATTGGACCAAAATGCAGTGGCTTAATAAAAAATGTGCATTTATCTTGGCCCGAGAAAGTTAACATTCATGCATCTTCACTTTTACTGGTTTATGTTATCTTGTATGCAATAGCCACAAGGAATTGTTCCCCCAAAGTTAGCACGGTTCAATTAGTAAAAAGTTTGCAATTCTGTTGAGGAAAGTGGTTAATATGGTTAAATTTGACATAGGCCAAATGATCTTTGGTGAGATTGTGACGTACGCCAAAAAGGTTCAACCTAGATACTGACCATCTCCGGGTGTACTAACGTTTAGAGTGTGAATACTGCTACAAAATATATGGAATTGAGGTGGTGTCCACAAGAATACGGGTTAGCTCATAATATAGCTACAAAGAAGTAAGTAAGTACTTCAAGGATTGTACCCCACAAATTGCAACTTGGGGAAAACTGCTATCAAGCCAATTACTGGAAATAATTACTAATCTACTTGAGTCACGAATTAGTATTGTTAATATGGAACTAAGATGATGATAATGTTAATAAACTAAATAAATTGAATTAAACCAAAATCTATTCTTAAGTTCATGTATTGATTTATCCTATCCTTTGTGTCGACTACGCGAGTTCAATTAGCCTAGATCCAATTGTTTTGCCTAATTAATTATTGATGTATGGCTCTATTCAACTAGCTAGTCATCAACCTAGTTGTGCCTCTCGACGTTCAACTAATCTAATAAGTCGGCAAGAACTACTTATCTCTCGACCTCATGATTCAGACCAGTTCAAGGCTAAGGTGTTCACGGATAGACCATACCAATTTTTGGTTAATTCCAACCTAAAAGACTTCCTAGGGTCGTCAAGCCTAGGGTTTAAGTTCTTCCTCGCCTAAATAGTTGATTTGCTAAGAAAACTCTACATTTCAATCAATTAATAAGATTAATACAATTAAAACATGCGAATTATAGATAAAGTATAAATTGATTCTAATTTTTACACAAACATTTAACTAACAATGTTAAGAAAGAGATATAAAGAATAGAATATAAGAAAAATATGCTCATGGATTTATCGATGAAAGTGTGGCTCTGGAACAATCTCCACTCACTAAAGTCTCACTTTGGAATAGGATCTTTCGATTACAAGAACATAAAATAACTTAAGTAAAAACTAAGAACAAAATAAAAAACCCTAAGTATATTTTCTATCTCCCTAAAATTATGTCTTTAAACAGATTACAATAGCCATTATATAGGTTAAACTCGGAATATTAAAGTGCCTAAATTTTCATTGAGGTTTTTAGAGTTCAACTAGGACAAATACATCTAATTTCCCTCCAAAACGTAATTCTCATGTGTAGGATTTTTTTGGGCTGCGCAGGGTCAGTGTTGCAACGCAGGCCTGCAGTGTTGCAACACAAGGGGTGTCGTGACACAGCAGGGGGCATGTCGTGAAATCAAAGGCATGTTCACTCCAAGACTTGTTTTTGGCTTCTATCTTTAATGTTGAGACATCAATGTCTTGATGTCACGATGTAGGCATCAGTTTCGGCCCGAATATGCATATTTAGCTCCCAATTTGTCCTACAATACCACGTAACCTTATTTAGATATCTAAGATGTAACTAAAACTACTAAAAAGAATAAATTACTACTTTAATTATGAAAACCTAAATATATACTAAGATGCTTTGATTTAACTATTAAACAAGCTAAAGTAATGTGTAAAAAAGATGTAAATAATAGTTTAATTCATGGAAGATTAGATGCCTTATGCCTTTCTCCCCCACTCTTCTTCCAAGTCTTGCATAAGCAAAATCCTCATATTTTTCAAATCACAGAATATTATGAGAAGCCTGTGCAGAGCTTAAATTCTTCCATAAATGGCTAAAAGGCAAGCACACTACAAATGATCAAGATGAGGAACCAGTTGCTTCTGACAGTAATAATGTTCAGCAAGAAGAAACACCTTAGACCTAGGAAATGCCAACCTCTTCAAGCCCTATGTCTATTCCCTCTAGTATCATAAAAGGATGATTGAGGATCTTACAACATATATTGAAAGCCAACGGTAGGCACATTGCTAGACTCCATACTGAAACCAAGACTATCAAGAAAATCTGAGACAAACAGAAGGTCCTTTGAGCAAATCTTTTGTCTCTTATTGATGAAGAGTGGTATTTTGGCAATATTGTTGAGCAAAAATGCAGATTAATGAGAGTTGTGGAGTTGTTCCCTTGTTTGTTGAGGGAAAAATTGCTAGGGGTGATTATGATGTTGTTTTCTTCCTCTTCTTTTTTTTTCTCTGTTACTACTAATATTTTTTTCTCTTTTGAAACTATTATGATGTTGTTACTACATACTATTTCCTTGTTCATTAGCTGGCTTGATTATAATTATGGTTGGTTAGTTATTGATGCAAAATTCAAACTTGGCATTGATGGTTAAATCACTTAATTAATTCCTAAGTTTTTGAAATAAAAGAGCATATGTTAAGGGGGAGCTTTTGTTGATTAATATCTAAGCTTTCTGCTTTGTATGAGTTCTATTCAACAAATTATCAAAGGGGGGATTATTGAAAAATTTTGAAGTTGTTGCGATGTACTTGAGGAACTGCTCACTTCCTTCATCACTGTGATACAGTCAACAATGTGTCATATTTAGAAGATTGAGAATTTATTAAACTGTATCTTTGGGCTAAGTTGAGATTGTGGACTATATCAAGCCCATCCATAAAGATCAAATTGTTGGAAAAAATCCGGTTCAAAAATGGTTTTCTTGCACAACGGGAAATAAATATTTTGACAACCGACCCAATTTGTGATATTTATAACAATAAATCTTAGACCGAAGTCGTAACTGTGTTTTCACATAGACAGATCCTTGTCAATCCTGACTTTCAACCAAACGATCTTCCCCGCTATTCTCGTACCACAAACTGTTTCGAGTTTGGGCTCGAATAAATTGAATCAAACACAGAACTAGGAATATTTTCTTTACTTTAAATGGGAAAGTAAATCTCTTTAAATAGAAACCGATAAAATTACAATTCCCAGAAAATAGAATTTATTCTTAAAATAAATTTCCATTATTTTTTGCCAGAATAATAAAATTGAAAACTTGAGAAAAACTTGTGTTTTTCTCTTTCTGTTAGGTTCTTTTGAAGCCTATCAGTATCATCTACTTATACAGAGAGTTAGTAGAATCCTGGTTGAAGTGGTAGAATAAAGATAATATTAATTTGATAGAAAAAAAATTTTCGACTTCTTATTAATTAGGGAGAGCGGCAACAACCCTAGATAGGAATACTTTGGTTTGTCATCCCACGCCTTCTATATAATGGGAGTTGCGCCTCTCCTGTAGTGGATCCAATTATATGTGCTTCCTGAACTTTAACCCAACACTTTATAATTTATTTCAACTCAGAACATGTTTTTTCGATTTCCCAAATTAAATATTATTTTTAAATTAATTTATATAAATTAATTTCTCAATTAAATAATTTTCTCAACCCAATTCCAATTCCGTGAATATCATGACAACTTTACAATAAAAGAAGCTATGAGAAAATATATTTAATTTTTCTACATTCAATTTGATTCACAATGACCAATTAATTTAAATCCATTTTTAAATTTCAATTAATTAATTAATTAATTAATAATTCAAAAAACCATAAATTAATTCTCAAGTCATTTCCATATTTACTGAGAAAACCACATTTATTTTTGAATATAACTCATTTCTCTAACTTTATCATTTCTATCCATTTTTATTCATTTGATTCATCCTACAATTCATTTATGGTTTTAACAAGTTATGAGAGAGACCAATTGGACATATGCAATTGAGGCTCATATGATTTATACTTAAGTTCCAGCTTTTCACTTATTAATTATAAACTCATTTAGTCACGAAGTCATTCCACTATAGTATCGTGACTGAGCTCTCCCCAACAACATACCATTACAAAAGCAACTTGATCAGTGTTCGTCCAATGACCTTTTCATAAGTGTGCTACCCTCATAAGATATCCTTAATCTCTTTGGGATAATATTTGTTCTCCCAATATGATCCTATTTTATCTCATGGTAGCCATTACATCTTCTTTCATGAAAAGTCAATTACAATCAAATAGTAATCAAGACATACATTACAAAGGTAAATTACCCATGGCCACCTTTACTTTTAATCAACCATGTAATACCAATGAGAAAATATCATTTACTCATGTCTCGAGCTATGAATTCCACTATTGTGAATGACGCTACATATTGTAGAAGTCATACACCCACGACACCAGATTTTGGTTCCTTATCTATTTAGACTCAGGCTTTTACTTACATCAAAGTGTATGAGTCATGCATACATAGCTTGTCATCCACTCAGGATTTAGGTGTGTGACCGCTGCCAGATGTACAGACATCTGGACTGAAAATACTGTAACAAAAAGATATAAAATAAAACAACATTGTCTGAAAGTATACGAGTCAAATTTTAATGTAGTAAAGTGTTACAACGAAACACTCCAAGAAGTATTTCAAGGATCGTACCCAAGGGAGGTTGAATTAAACTAAAATTCACTTCTCCACACTAACAGGGCTAAACAGTAATAATCTAAAATTATAGTATGAAAAACCAAATTAAAATTAAATAACGAAAATAGCATAAATTAGATAAAATTTTAAAAAAAGAAAAATTAACAATCGAAATTAATATAGAAAAACAAGCAAATGATTAACTCATGTCAATGTTCCTAATTAACTTCAGAACTTGAGTTTTATTGAATTAGCTAATAACTAACCAGTTATTACCTCTCAACCTCTAAATAATTAATTAATCAACAAAAAAAAAACTTATCTCTCAACCTCTCTATTTAAACCGAGATAAAACAAGAGTTACTCGATAAACTATTCTCTCGACTTTGTTTACCTAGATTACTTCCTAAGGTCATCAATCCTAGGGTTTAAGCACACTTAACTTACGCAAACTAATTCTAAAACAAACCCTAATTCTTTCGTTAATTATTCTCACATCCAATCGGTAATCTCCCTAAGCAATTTATTTGTTCTTGGATCTAGATGCAAATTTCCTAAATTCAAATTAAAGATGCAAAGGAAATATTTTACTAAAGAAAAGGAATAGAGAAATTGATCCGTTTTCATCTTTAGTTGTGCGCGAAAGCTGAAATTTACTTTGACAGTTGCAAACATAACGCCGATTGCAATTGAGAACCAAAAGAAAATTTTAAAGAACTAAATAAATGAAAGCTTAAATCTAAATGGAATGCAAGTTAGAAAAAGAAGAAAAATTATGTTTTTAAAATAAAAAGACTAAATTGAAAATAAATTGAAACTAAAATTAAATCCAAAAAATCAACTCTAAAAATGGCTCTCTAAATGGCCTCATTAAATTACCTTAAGTATGAATATATATAGTAATGTTTTCTGCCCTAACTAGGTCAATTGCAAGCCATAAGGTTGAATAAAATTTTTTTGTGTAGACAAAAACACCCTTAGCTTATTTTTGTCTTCTACTGCTCTGGTGTCGTGACACCACAAGACCGATGTCACGACACTGAGGCAAGGGACTTCTTTGGTTTTGAAGTGTGATGTTGTGACACCGCATCCTGTTGACGCGATGCTGGCATCATCCCTGGTGTTCTTGTCTTGAAAATGGTGTCCTGCACACTAAATCAACTTTTCAATCCTTCCCTAAGCCCGTATTGGCCCATTAAGTCATTGCATCGCCAAAATATGCGTAAAAATGCTTATTTCACTAAAATTAAGCATAAACTAATAGAAATGGAAAACGTAACAAAATAATCTGAAATGACTTGAAAACAAGCTCATTAAGTGCTGAAAAGACTTTAATTTGCCACTACATATTGTGGTAGATCAAACTCCCCCAGACTTAACTCGTTGATTGTCCTCAAGCAACAAAACAAAAACACACAATAATAAGAACATAAAACAACGAAACTATTCTTGAGCATGCTTCATACACGAGATTAATACGGAACATTATAAATGAGACAATGTAACAAAATACGTTATTCTAGCACGATATGTAATTGTCTCCTTATAACACCCCAAACCTGCGCTAGACATTATGGTCGAATCTGGGATTGTTACATAAAATAGTTATAAATTCAACTTCCGTTTTTTTTAAAAACATCTTGTATCTTTGTTACTTAAACAACTCGCTTTATTTTGAAAACGTTTTTCTCATACTTATTTAATTTAAACCGTTGTTTGTTTACATTTTCTAAATAAATCGAGTATCTTGCAGCAGAAATTTTAGAATGTTAGATTTTGAAAAGTCAAGTTTCTTTTCTCGAAAACAGTTGATTGTAGAAAAATAGTTGTTTCTGTAAAGCCTTTTTATCGAGTGTCATGCCAAAAATCCAAAATAAAAATCCAAAACAAAAACAGCCCCAAATGTCCAGAAAGTCCAAAAATTACAAAACTCCCAAATCATAATTTTAAATAAGTCAAATTTAAGTCAATAGAGTGTACGGAAACATGGACATAGCCGAGCTCCCGTCGCACCAATTCTCCTAAGCTTGAGGGTTACCTAAAATTATCATATTAACAAAGAGTGAGTTTTTATAACTCAATGTGTAACTCATACAGAAACTGAATTTTAGATTTAATTACATGGTAGAACAGATAAAGACATATTTCTCATACAGAATCAGAATCATATGCAAATTACAATCCTACCCCCATCCGCTACAAACCATCTCCGACTATCCTTACACACCACTTAGTGTCGGTATGACACTTTTTAGAATAATCACAACAGTGCTGCTAGTATAATGGCGAGATATCGCCTCACACAGAACACTTCATCCAAATAATATATGTCCCACCCCATAATCAAATATAAAAAGAAGTAACAGATGCCAAAATTTACATATCATACATTCTCGTATAACAGATGTTGAACATGCTGTATACAAAATAGATCATAAATATCGCATCACAAAACGTGAACCTTTTCCCTATTAAACATTATATGTGTCAAGTTTCATACTAACAGATTAACAAAATTCATGTTTTATAGCTTATATAGACCCTAGGGAAAAGTTCAAATTTTTGGTCCACACTGCCCAAAATGGCCGTGTAGCATCGACAGAGCCCAATTTCAGCTTTCATCATTCGCTATTTTTTGGGTTTCTTGTTACACACCTGGTCTAGATTTGATCCGAACGATCTCACGAGACAGCTAGGACCTAAAAACGCCAAACTTCAGTGAATGAAACCAAAAAAACACTCCATTTACTAAACCGAAAACCTCGATATTCCTAACATATCGAACATTTGTAGAATCACTTACCCAACGTTCGCAGCAGTTCGTAACATAATTAAGTCACCGAAGGAAAGTCCCGAGCCTCTTGATTTTCCCCTATTTGAGCATTAAACGAAAAACACCATAAAAAAGAAATCTTTCCGTTACAAGAATAACGAAAACCCCCAATTATTCACCAACCATATAAATAATAGAACTACACCTACCCCAATAACTTACCGAGTCGAACAACAACTAGAAATTAGCACAATAATAGATGATGAGCGAAACAACAATACTGAATGAAACAAGTGGTAACACTTGGATTTGATTTGGAACAACAGAATAGGGAGGAAGAAGAAAGGAAAACACAAAAGGAGTAGTCAACCAAAGAGAAAAAAAATGAACGTGGGAAAGAGAAGCTGAATTTTGGGAGAAAATAAATAAATAAATAAAACCAAGATTATCCCAACAACCCTATCCCACAATCTGATAACAACCCAATATTTGATTTCCAATCTAATTCCACCTTATGCACCATTGACCAAAAATTGCAAAAACTAAACCTTTTTTGTTCACACTAAGATTTGAACCCAAGACCTCAAGCACAAACCTGAGACCCCTAACCATTAAAGTAGATATTAACTTATGACAAAATATAACAAATCAAAACTTAAGGTTGTTGGGGCGTTACACTCCCGATTTTCAATATTAAACACATTAGTTCACTAAGTTACAAGGAAAACAAGTTCAAGAGTGTCAAGCATATTTTTCCATCTAAACAAATACACAAGTACACATTTATGTTTGGAGAATACAACTGATAGGAACAGTCAATACTTGTTTTAATTTTCATCCATGTGTCGTTGTCATTTGTGAATATAATATGCGAATGTGCAAATGTACATGTTGAATCAAGTAATAAAGTAGTAAGTAAGATCGTCTCCTTAGGGATATGATAGGATTAATTCGGTTAATTTATTACTATAAACTATATGAATCAGGCTATGGCAAAATAGAATAACAATTTGTAGATGAATAATCACATATGCAATATTAAAATCAAATAAATAACATAAAATACTGTGGTAAATATACGGAGACAAAGCGAGATGATCTATGCTATTGAATAGGAAGGTTGGGATTACTAAGATTCTTTCCTCATACCATAATAATGTAGTGGAAAAATTTTAACCAATCTATTATTCAGATTAAACCTAAGGCAGTCTGCTTCTTTCGAGAGTCAGACTTCAAGTTACCCTACCTAAGGCTTTGCATGTCTACAAGCCTTAAGAAGGATACCCAGCATTGTAACACCCCTAACCCATATCCGCCGCCGGATTAGGGTTACGAGGCATTTCTGATAAAAACAAAATTTCAAAACATTAATTAATACATAATCACTCAAGTCAAATCCATTTATAAATAAAAATACAATCAATTCACATTTTAGAATGTACATCAATTTGCACCTTGCATATACAAGTCACAACCAATTTCAATTTGTTACTAACAACATATAATGTATTTATTTGCACTGCATTATCTATTACCAACATGGTTAAACATACTTATATTACCACTTATGTAATTATGCATATAGCCGCTAAATCATGTACACATTCTTATAATTTAATAAGCCATAATTCACATCTCAAACCACTTACTTATATGGCTTAGACCATATGCAAATTAATCTTGCATGCCTTTCACTTTAATACTAATTAAAGTATTCATACGGTAATAATCATGCATATCCATGTACTTTATTCAAAGTAAATAATCATTACTGTCTACACATACCATTTAATCATTAGATTTTTATGCATTTGACCTTAGTAAATTTAACTAATTTAAGCACACATCATTAAAAGGTACACTTATTACATATATTAGTTAATATGTCTAAATTACATATTCAATAACAAAATATTGCTCAATATTCAGACTTTTTAAATTATTGATTACTTATTATCAGTCTTGACCTAACTCATACAACAATTTCATAGTAACCATGTTTACGCAAACAATCATATTATATAATCCAATAAGCAATCATATTTGTTTTCAATACATTATACCATAGCCGAACCTGTTAATAATGCACATGTATAATATACACAACTTACCTAAAATAAAGATCACATTTAACATAGAATACATGCCAATCAATCGACCAAAATTATCCATGAAACATGTGTAGCTACGTAAAAATTTTGTGGATTCGGGTCGCTAAATTGTGGCGATTTAGAAAATTGGAAATTGAAATTTGGTTTTAAAATAAACCGGGAGTCGCCACCGATCCTTTTTCTAGGTGTGATCGGACACCTATTAGATTTTTCTTTAAAAACGAGGAAAAGGCCGAGTTAAGGTCTACGTTAAAAGTCAGAGAAAAATTAGGGTTCGGGAGTCGGTTACGCGCGAGGAAGGTATTAGCACCCTCGCGACGCCCAAAAATTGGTATCTCCTAAACACGTATTGTCTTGATTTTTAAAATGCAAGTTCAACGTAAAATTCAATCGTGATCCGATGGAAGAAAAAAACGAAAACTTTTAATTTTTGGTTTTTGGAAAGGATATATCATTTTAACACGAGTCGATAAATTCCATCCAACATAACGGTGAAATTTACGACTTAATGTTAAATCGATATATTGCATTGATTATCGAAATTAATTAGAAAACAAGAATGTGATTTTTGTTGCAATGTAAAACAAAATTAATATGGAATAAAAGTAAAAGGGTAAAATACGTTGGAGCAAAGAACATACATGACAATAAAAATACTAGCTATGCTTACAAGATCGAATATAATAATAATGTTGAAGATCAGACAACAATGAAAACACACAAAAAATATTAAGAGTATACAACAAAAATATATATATGTATATGTACATGATATAATATGAAAAATATAATATAGTGTTAGAAATATATACATGATATGTAAAAATACGATATTGACAAACATATATACATATAAAAATAATCTAAAACTTTAATATTTACATGATATATACACATGAGGAGAGAAACCTATTATAATATTATACAATATATATACTCATATATATTAGAAATATACACGTACATATGCTAAAATTAACAACAATAGTAATATAGATAATATAGCGATTGTACACCAGAAAACAAAAACATAAATAGAACACAACTGATAATACTAATATATATATATATATATACTAATATATATAACACATAACCACAATGCTAAGAACATATTAATATTAATAATAATACTAATGTTACATAAAGAAATACTTATATATATATATTAACAATATATACATATTTAATAAAATGCATGGGTAATACAACATTCAACATATACATAATATATAATAAGATAAGAGTATACATAATAAAATAATATTGCATATATGCCAAGTATATATATTATGACAACAGTAAGGATCATAAAAATATTGAAATATAAAGACTAATATAGCATTAGAATATTAAAATAAAATAACTAGAAAAACTAAATACAAATACATACACATACATGCATACATATACAATTATACATCAAGATATATAATAAATACATTTAATATAGTAAATACAGATATTAAAATCGATAAATATCAAAAATGATAGTGAGTAAGTTGAAAATAAGACAATGAATTGAAAAAGAGGACTACATTGAATTAAATAACAAAGTTTTGGGCGAAATTTTAAAAGAAAATAAACGAAAAAGGGCTGAATTGCATGCGGGTAAAACCATGGGGTATTAAAAGTGTAAAATTTCAAACTTTCCAAAACGCTGCGCATATACGAGGGTTAAAGTAAAAACTGAGCAAAATTCTGGGGTCAATTCATAAACAAACATAAACCTAATTTAAAACACTAAAAATGCGGAAGGGCCGATTGCGCAAATAGCCCTTTCGCTCTTAAAAACGCGCGAATCCTTGCTGGGGCGGGTCGGGTCGACCCGACCCACCCTTAAAACGGCGTCGTTTGATTGGTTAAAAGGGGGGGACCAAAACGCACCGTTTTGGTCCCCTATATAAGTTAAAATTTTTTTATTTTTTCATTTGAAACAGAAGAAAGAAAAAAAAAGAAGAGGAGGGAGAGAAAAGAGGGAGCGGGGAAAGAAGAGAGGGGAGGGGAGAGCTAAAAATTCTAAATTTTCTCTTCTTTTTTTTGCTTTTTATTATTTATATTATATTTGTATATCTAAGTAAAAAATTGGATTTTTGCGCGTAAAATCGAAAAGAAACAGAACGGAAAAAATCAATAATCACCTCAGTTTTAACTTTCGATTTTTAGCACCTCGTATCTTCTGATTTGGTGCAATGTTTTGGTTTTGCGTTTGAGATTGATTTTGTATGCTTGCTGCTTTGAGGATTAACCACGTTTCTGTTTTTGATTTTCTTTTGGGAAAAAAAATTCCAAAAAACCTCCTTACATCAGTTTGAATGGCCTTTTTATAGCCGAATGTTCCAAAGAATAGTACAAAAATATTGTTTCTTCTATTGGCTACTACTCTGTTGCTGCTGTTGTTTTATTTTCTTCTTGCAGGTACAGGGCCTGTTGGCATGCGCACGG
The DNA here is from genome assembly GCF_007990345.1 of Gossypium hirsutum. Classification (NCBI taxonomy): domain Eukaryota; kingdom Viridiplantae; phylum Streptophyta; class Magnoliopsida; order Malvales; family Malvaceae; genus Gossypium; species Gossypium hirsutum. The sequence continues at coordinate 92,504,010 of NC_053433.1, read as the reverse complement.
GGTTTGGCGTACGAGGACTGTGGAGGTATGGGACTGTTGTAGTGGGGGTATGGGGCTGTTGTAGTGGGGGTATGGGGTTGCTTCATGGTTGCAGCGCAGAACAAAAGAGGGGGGGACTTAGGGTTGCTGAGATATTTTGTGTGTTGGGCTAGGCGGGCTTTTAGGGTTTTTGTATTATTTGGGTCTTTTAGTTTTAGGTTTGGGCCTTTCAATGTGAAAAATTGGGCCTATTTTGATTTTTGGGCTATTGTAAAATGGACTTGAATTTTGGTTTTTGTTTAGGCCAAAAATTGGCCATTACAGCTGCCCCTCTTTGCTCATTGTCGTGTAACGAGAATGGGGCAAAGACTCCAAAATGGCCAATTTTGTTTAGTCCCACTGAATCTTAAGTCCTTGGTACTTCTTTTTTTCTAATAGCCTCGTTTCATCCCACTGCATCTTCTGATATGCGCCTTGTAGCTTCAATCTACTCCAATGTAACTTTAAGGATATGAGATTTGTAGCTTCGATTTGCTTCCATGTAACTTCAGAAAGATGAGATCTACAACTTTAATCTGCCCTTCTATCGCTTCAGTGAGATAAGGTTTGGGTCTTCTCTTCTGCAACTTTAGAAAGGCAAGATTTGATACCCTCGATCATTTCCGCTGCGACCTCAGGGAGACAAGACTTGCAACTTTTGACCTGCTCCACTGCAGCTTCAGGGAGATCAAGTCTGGTGTCTTTCATCAGCTTCAATCTTTATTCTTACTCGGCATGTGATCTTGAGCCCAACTCATTTCTCGCAATATGAATTGACTCTTTAAAAATAGACATTAAAAACAAAAACTGAAAATATCTCAGCATGTGAACAAAGGCTCAACTCACTTCTCGCAATATGAGTTGATTTTTGAAAATAGAATTTGCCAAACAGATTTTGAAAATACCTCGGCATGTGACCCAAGGCTCAACTCACCTCTCGCAATATGAGTTGAAATTAAAACACAAAAATTGAAAATACCTCAGCGTGCCCCGAGGCTCAACTCACCTCTAGCGATATGAGTTGATTTTGAAAAACCAAAATTAAAAGGCTTAACTCACCTCTCGCGATATGAGTTGATAACACAAAAGTCGAAAATACCTCAGCGTGCCCCGAGGCTCAACTCACTTCTCGCAATATGAATTGATTTTTTTGAAAAATAGATTTTGAAGAGTGGAAATTGTAAATACCTCGGCGTGTCCCGAGGTTCAACTCACTTCTTGCAATATGAGTCGATTTTTTGAAAAACAGAAATTAAAAGGCTAACTCACCTCTCACAATATGAGCTGATCTTTTTTTTTTAAAACATAAACTGACGAAAGAAATTTAAAATACCTCAACCTGCCCCGAGGCTCAACTCACTTCTCGCCATATGAGTTGACTTTTTTTTTGAAAAGCATAAATTGAAATTACCTCAACGTATCTTGAGGCTCAACTCACCTCTAGCATTATGAGTTGATTTTTTTGAAAAACATAATTCGAAACATCAAAATGCCAAAACCTGTCATTTGGTAGAGCTCAGAAGTCTTTCTGTTTTGATTCAATGCAGCTATCATCTCGACATCTTGCTCTAGTAGATTACCTGTTATATGCCATGTATGATGTTATCATGATATGCACATGTTTGTCTTAAGTGCCTTTATGCCTACATGATTATGCAGTGTTCCTTAAGCATGTTTTTCGTATGTCCTTTTTCGTCACGATTCTTGAGGATCTGCGTTCGTTGCTTTGATTCTCGACTTTCTCTTCAGGCCTCATACCTGTCTTCGAACTTTACGAGTAATCGACATTTCTCAGATATCACCCTTTTGCCCCTGGTTAAACTTTGTTCTTGCTTTGAAGATCTTGCACTTATCAAATTCTTATCCGGGTAATACTCAACATTTCTTTTGTTCAAAGTATGTCATTTCACCATTTATCATGTAAACAAACACATAATGAGATGCACGAACAATGGTTATGTAGGGACAAAACTAATATCTCCTATTTATTTATTTCAAGTGTGGCAAACAAAAAAAGTTAACCAATGAGAGTAAAAAATGTCAAAAATAAAGAAAGGGTCGTATTCAACGGATACAAATGCTCTAGATATTCAACACATGAACTCTTCCACGTTCCTCAATCAATAATCTTTTCGAGCATGGCTTCTTGCGTAGAAGATTTCAAGCTTTCAGAGATGCTTCAAATACTGTAGTCTCACTATTTGTCGTACAGTTTTGTCGTACAGTTTAAACGCCTGGCCTTGTAAGCCGAATGTTTGCTTCATTAGAAGGCCCTCTCGGGTTTTCATCCTAATCTTTTGTGTTTAATCTAAGCGGCCTTTTCGGGTTTTCGCTCTGATCCCCTTCCTCTTTTTTTTTTAGATGCCCTTTTCGGGTTTTCATCTCAAGCATAATATTTCTTCACTACATCTGAGTTCACTGGATTCGGTAGCTCCTTCCCATCCATCTCGGTAAGGATCAAAGCTCCGCCTGAGAATGCCTTCTTTACAACGTATGGTCCTTCCCAATTTGGTGCCCATTTTCCTCGCAGGTCTTTTTGTATTGGGAGAATCTTTCTCAGCACGAGTTCTCCTTCATGGAATTCTCTTGGTAGTACCTTCTTGTCATGGGCTGTGATCATTCTCTTTTCGTACATTTTCCCGTGACAAATTGCCCTTAGACGTTTTTCTTTAATGAGGTTCAACTGATCATATCGAGCTCGAATCCATTCTGCTTCTTCTAACTTTGATTCCATCAATACTCGCAGAGAGGGGATCTCAACCTCGATAGGTAGCACAGCTTCCATTCCATAGACTAGAGAGAAAGGAGTTGCTCCCGTAGATGTTCGCACAGATGTGCGATATGCAAACAAAGCAAATGGAAGTTTCTCGTGCCAATCTTTATATGTCTCAGTTATTTTCCCAATGATCCTCTTAATGTTCTTGTTAGCTGCTTCAACAGCCCCGTTCATCTTTGGGCGATAGGGCGAGGAATTATGATGCTTTATTTGGAACTGCTCGCACACTTCTTTCATCATCTTATTGTTCAGATTCGTGGCATTATCTGAAATGATTCTTTCAGGCAAACCATACCGGCAAATGATTTCCTTTTTCAAAAACTTGCAAACTGCAGTCTTCGTCACATTAGCAAACGAAGCAACTTCTATCCATTTTGTGAAGTAATCGATAACCACAAAAATGAATCGATGTCCATTTGATGCTTTTGGAGAAATTAGCCCTATAACATCCATGCCCTACATAGAAAAAGGCCACGGAGAAGTCATGACATGAAGGGGTGAAGGGGCTACATGAATTTTGTCACCGTAGATTTGACATTTGTGGCATTTTCTTGCACAATTGATGCAGTCACTTTCCATTGTCAACCAATAATAACCGAGTCTCATGATCTTTCTGGCCATATTGAAACCATTGGCATGCGTTCCGCAAATTCCCTCATGGACTTCCTCAAGTATTTTCCTAGCTTTAACATCATCCACACATCTCAAGAGCAACTGATCTTTCCCTCTCTTGTATAGGATATCCCCATCAAGAACAAATCCCGTTGCCATTCTTCTAATTGTTCTTTTGTCGTTCTCATTTGCTTGTTCGGGATATCTTTGATTTTTGATATATTCTAAGATATCATGGAACCATGGACGTCCATCTGCTTCTTTTTCAGTGCTACAACAGTGTGTAGAGACCTCGTATATGCTCATTTTGAGGGGCATTATTTCTGCTTCTTTACTTGCTTTGAACATTGAAGCCAAAGTGGCCAGGGCATCAGCTAATTGGTTTTCTTCTCGAGGGAAGTAATGAAAAGTTATTTCTTTGAATTCCTTGGTCAATTCAGCTACTAAATCACTGTACTTAATCAATTTTGGATCCCTCACTTCCCACTCTCCACGGATTTGATAAACCACTAGGGCTGAGTCCCCATACACCTCTAAGATTTCGATGTTTCGTTCAATAGCTGCGCAAAGCCCCATGATACAAGCCTCATATTCTGCTATATTATTGGTACAGAAGAAGTTCAGTCTTGCAGTAAACGGATAATGATTCCCCTCTGGTGATACCAGGATTGCTCCGATTCCATGCCCCAACGCATTCGACGCACCATCAAAGCACATCTTCCATGACTTCTCTTTTGATGACTCGGATTCTATTTCTGAGATGCACATTAAGTCTTCATCTGGGAAATCGAATCTTAAAGGCTTATATTCTTCTGTTGTTCGAGTTGCTAGAAAGTCAGCTATTGCGCTTCCTTTTATCGACTTCTGACTTACATAGGTAATGCCATATTTTGAGAGGAGAATCTGCCATCGCGCCATTCTTCCTGATAGTGCCGGCGATTCCATCATGTATTTTATCGGGTCTAGCTTTGAAATCAACCATATCGTATGGTACAACATGTATTGTCTAAGTCTCTGAGCTACCCAAACCAGAGCGCAACAATATTTCTCAATGGACGAATATTTTGCCTCATATTCAGTGAACTTTTTGCTGAGGTAGTAGATCGCTTTTTCTTTCTTTCCTGACTCGTCGTGTTGCCCCAGTATGCAACCCATTGAACTTTCGAACACAGTCAAATACAATATCAATGGTCTTCCAGGAGTTGGCGGTACTAGCACTAGAGGACTAGACAAATATTGTTTTATCTTATCAAAGGCCACTTGGCATTCCTCGTTCCATTCTCCCTAAAAATCCTCTAACTTCCTTTTGCGTGCGCAGAGGTGGTAATTCTTGGATGGCTTTTATTTTATCTGGATCAACTTCGATACCTCTTTCACTGACAATGAAGCCTAGCATCTTTCTTGAGGTAGCCCCGAATGTACATTTGGCTGGATTAAGCTTTAGCTGAAACTTTCTCAGCCTTTCGAACAACTTCTTGAGGTTCACTACATGCTCTTCTTCTCCTCGAGATTTAGCAATCATATCATCGACGTAGACCTCTATTTCTTTATGCATCATATCATGGAATAATGTCACCATAGCCCTCTGATATGTTGCCCCAGCACTCTTTAACCCGAATGGCATCACCTTGTAGCAGAACGTTCCCCACATTGTTATGAAGGTAGTTTTCTCCATATCCTCAGGGGCCATCTTGATCTGATTATACCCTGAGAATCCATCCATGAAAGAAAATAATGAATGTTTTGCTGTGTTGTCCACCAACGTGTCAATATGTGGCAAGGGAAAATTATCTTTTGGGCTTGCTCGATTCAGGTCACGGTAATCTACGTACATTCGTACTTTGCCATCTTTCTTTGGTACCGGGACTATGTTAGCCACCCATTCTGGATATTTGGAGGCTTGTAGGAAGCCAGCGTCAAATTGCTTCTTGACTTCCTCTTTTATTTTCAACAGCATTTCGGGCCTCATCCGTCTTAATTTTTGCTGGATGGGCTTGCATTCTGGCTTTAATGGGAGCTTATGGACCACTAAATCTTCATCTAGCCCTGGCATGTCCTGGTATGACCATGCGAAAACATCTTTGTATTCGCGGAGTAAAGTGATCAAACTATGCCTGGTACTTTCTGAAATAGAAGTCCCAATCTTCACTTCTTGTTTCCTCTCTTCAGTGCCCAAATTTATTGTTTCCACAGATTCTTCATGAGGCAGAATCTGTTTATCCTCTTATTCTACCATTCTTAACAATTCAGGAGACGAGACATAATCTTCAGCATTTTCTTCGGCTTCAAATTCTCCTAAGCAAACAGCCTTCTCAAAATCAATTTCAAGATTCGTAACGGGCTTATTCATGTCGTCAATATCTGAGCACCTGAAAGTTGAATGGAAAAGGAAGCTATAGAGGGACATCCAAGTATTGGAAACAACAAACACAATGTTATGTCATGGCAATAAGGCAAATGTAAGGATAGGCTATGAAATGAGAAAATGATTATGAAATTAGTGATAATGTGAAAAATCGTGACAAAATGCATCTTCATTGATATTCATTTAAATGATAAAGAGCGAATGCAAGCTCTTACAAGAGAATTCTATTATATCTAAGGACACAATAGAAGGTTAATGTTTAGCATTACTCTGAAGACTTATAAACTACAAGAAGCTCCTCAGCAGTCCAATTGTTCAACATGAAACCAGGAGGGCAAGGGCGTATCCTCGAGGCATCTTTACTTGCACCAGCCTCTTTGTCAATGACATTTATACTGACATTCTGAAAGCCCCTTTCAATTAACCCCATCATGTTTCGTGGATTATCTTGTCCAGGGTACATCATTCCCGCAGATGTAAATGTTTTTGACAAATGAGGGTACTCTATTGGTTCCCATTCTAGTTCTCGGCCCAAAGTTCTTGCAATTCTTCTCTCTTGATCCTTCTTCCACTGTCTTCTTCTTTGGCGCATGTCAGGCTGGAACCCCAAACTGTATCGGGCCTTGTGGTGCACTGGCTTTAAAGCCCTAACTATTCCTTGCAGATGTCTCCCTAAACCTCTTCTCGTATGAGCTCCCCTTCCCACGGTCAACTTGACACCCATTCTGGTATTTCTCGACAGTTTTGGCATCAGAATTCTGTTTCCCTCAGCGACGAAAGTGGCATTGATGAATTCAAGGGATCGAAAGGAACATTCCACTGCGTCCTTGCTTACTTCCAGGTATGGCGCATCAACAGAGATAGATGCGACGATGTCTTCTTCGCCCTCGACTGTGACCAAACAGCCATCCATGATAAATTTCAACTTTTGATGGAGGGATGATGGGACTGCTCCAGCAGAATGGATCCAAGGTCTTCCCAAAAGGCAGTTATAAGAGGGTGTAATGTCCATGACTTGGAATTCGACCTCATAGATGTAAGGGCCCACTTCCAAAGGGATTTCGATTTTTCCCATGACTTCGCGCCTCGTCCCGTCGAATGCCCTTACCATGGAATGACAGGGCTTTAAGTAGGAAAAATCCATCGGTATTCTGGAAAGCGTAGCCAATGGCATAACATTTAACGTTGGCCCATTATCAATGAGTACGTTCGGTATTATGTAGCCCTTGCAGCGGGTCGTGATATGCAGCGCTTTCACCGAGCCTTTACCATTTAGCGGTATCTCATCATCACTAAAAGAGATGAAGTTGTCTGCATTCAGATTGTTTACCCACCTATCAAGCTTTTCGAAAGATATGTTGTTGGCCACATAAGCTTGATTTAACACCTTCAATAAAGCATTCTGGTGTGGCTCTGAATTTAACAGTAGAGATAGAACTGAGATTCATGCTGGCTGCTTGCTCAATTGTTCCACCACACTATACTCGCTGTGCTTAATAAATTTCAAGAATTCTTGAGCTTCTTCCTCATTCACAGGCTTTTTAGTTTCTTGCACGGGTGGAATTTCTTGCTCGACCTCGACTTCGTGCATCACTGCTTTCCCTTTTTGCTTCGAGTCGCTACTTTTCTTTACCGGTTCAACTTCTTTAGAATAGCATCGTCCACTTCGAGTAAAATGACCTACCTCCCCAACATCTTCAATTATGGCTTTGGACTTTTCAACTTCCGGTGTAACGATATTAACATCATATCTCCACGGTACTGTTTTGTTGTCCTTATACGGGAAAGGAGACGGTACTTCAATTACCATCTGTGGTTTCAATGGCTCTCTCATTGCGTCGTAATAAATTACCAAAGGTCGATCAGCACTATAAGGGGGCTCTGATGATTGGCTATCAGTGACGTATACTTCTCTTTCATTGGCATCTTCCCTCTTGTTAAGGACCTTGATCTCCTTATTATCCATCCGGTCTTGAAGTAACCTTTTAAAGTCCTCACATGACTAAATGTCATGTCCAACAATCCCATGAAAATTGAAAAAACTTTGACCTTCTTCTCCAAAAATTCTATCAGAGTGACAGAGCAATCCTTTCTTAACCAATACCTCTCAGATTTTCTGTAGAGGCGTCCTTATTTCTGAAACACATCTTCTGACCTTCCATTCATCCTCTTTCCCCACTGTGCTCACGTTCCCTTCGGTATGGTTAGGGAACGGGTTCCCCGTGGCATTACTGGCATTATCGAATTGTAGGATACCGCGTCAATGAGTCCTTGAATTCTCCTTTTGAAAGAAAGACAATTCTCAGTAGAGGGCCCCTGGTTTCCTGCATGGTATGCACAACTAGCGTTTGGATCGTACCACTTTGGGTATGGAGGTTTAAGGGGTGCCATGTAATGGGGAGAAATTAGCTGTTTTTCCAAAAGTTTTGGGTACAATTCCCCATACAACACAGGGATGGGGGTAAATTGCAGTCTCTCAGGATTATGCCTTGTTGGTCTTGGTTCGTTTCTGGGTTGGCTTTGGGCAGGTACCGTGTTTTGTGGGAAAGTGGTGAAGGGTCTTTGGTTGTTCGTGGCGTATACGGGGTAGGACGGATGTGGTGCTTGGTAGTAAGGGGTTTGAGGGGGATAATAGAAATTCGGGGGTGGATAATTTCGAGGTTGGGGTTGGTTAGGATACGAATTGGGGATGTAACGACTCCCAGTTCCCACCATGTGGGCTTCTGGCTCTTTCTTCCTTACGGGTGCTGCTTTTCTTGAGCCTTCTGATCCTTCCATTCTACCGCTCTTGACGACATTCTCTATGAGTTCACCGGATATTACAATATCCGCGAAATCCTTCGTGGCACTTCCCACTAATTTGTCATAAAACGGTGCCTTTAAAGTATTGATAAAGAGAACGGTTATCTCCGTTTTTTTTAGTGGGGGTTCCACTTGAGCTGAGACGTCTCTCCATCTCTGCGCATACTGTCTAAAAGTCTCTGATGGCTTTTTCTCCATCATTTGCAAGGTCATACGATTTGGCACCATATCCGATACATGCTTGTTCTGATCGCAAAATGCTGACGCCAAGTCCTTCCAAGATTGAATCTTTTCTCTACTAAGTTGATTGTACCACCGAAGAGCTGACCCTGTTAGACTATCTTGAAAGTAATGTATGAGTAGTTTATCCTCGTTCACATAACCGGTCATTTTTCGACAGAACATAATGAGATGTGCTTTTGGGCACATTGTCCCATCATACTTCTCAAAATCAGGCACTTTGAATTTCGGGGGCAAAATTAGATCAGGTACCAAACTGAGTTCCTTGCACCTAGTGCGGAGAAGACTTCAGTGCCTTCTATTACTTTGAGTCTTTCCTCTAGACTCCTATATTTTGCGTCATGGTTATCCAATTTCAACTTGGCTACCTCTGCTGGTCATCCAGATCTGGAACTAGTGATCAGCAGGACTAGCCCCTGGTTCGACGCGAATATTCCTTGCCCCAAATTAGTGGTGGAGCAGGTGCATAGGTCATTTCCAAGTGAGTTCCCTTGATTCCCTCTTTGTGTTGTATATGCGGTGGATGATCCCATAGGTCCTGTCATTGATTCTTGACTGAGTATC